>NC_056725.1:1726471318-1726486318 GCF_019279795.1 Protopterus annectens
TATGTTTTGAATTATTGTTTATATCTTGGCAGGTCTTTCTGATATTAATGAAGGCTCTTCAACTTCAGAGGATCGTTGTAAATCACCTACTTCGGGTAATTAAACTTTTTTAACATCTGCTTGCTCTTTGTATGAAATTTTTCTAATAGCATCATCATATTATTGCTTTGTAGTATTAAAAAGTGCCACTTCAGAAACACCTTTTTTATGATAGTTATTGCAGCCTCTTATTTACAGTTAATGTTCTGGTTTCCTTTTCATCTGATTTTATTTTCCTATTAAATATGTCTGAGTGTAGTAGTAATTTATTCCTTATCAATGCCTACAGCATATTTAGCTGTGAATGATTGATAGGCAGACTAATTAAGAAACTGATAAAGTTAATCTAGTTGTTATTAGGTAGTACTTAAATTGCATGTAGTGTTTCATATTTGTTTTGCTTGCTTGTTTAGTATTCACTTTCCTATTGACTTGGATATTCTAAATACCTTTGCAGGGAGTTTGCATGTCCTCCCTGTGGTTGCGTGGGTTTCCTCCGGGTGCTCCAGATTCCTCCCACATCCCAAAGACATGCAGTAGGTGGATTGGACTCTCTAAAATTGGCCCTAGGTGTGAGTGTATGCGTGTGTGTGCCTTCTGTGGAAGGTTGGGCGCCGTGCTGGCAACTCGACACCATAAAAACTCCACTGCCAATCATGAGCGGACAGATGATCCGCTGTGGCGGCCCCTAACTGGGAAAAGCCAAAAGAAGAAGAAGATTCTAAATACCTTTGCAGAATATTGTGATTTTGTTTGTTATATGTTACGAATGCCATTCTCTTAACCCTTGGAAAACATAAAAGTCTCAATGCAGAATGTTGTGATTCCTATATGCAAAGAATTGTACTCAGAATGTCCATATTTCTTTTTACAACCACTGATGCTAGAAATAATAAGCCTGGCTTAAAATACAGCACTGTGTATCATACAGATACCCTCGTCTATCTTGAGGCAGTTGATGTTCACAGGTGTATGTAGAAGTCATGCATGCCTCCATACACTGAAAAGGACTCTGATGTCACCTACAAAATACACACATACACTTCCTGACCTTACTGGGGTACACATCATTTAGTGAAATATTGGTGATTTTCTGCTCTGCATTGAAGTACAGTGGATCGTTTTGATTTTGAAACCACAATGTTGCTTGACAAGCATGCTTCCAGATGGCAATGCACAGCCCTAAGCTGCCATTTGATTTTGCTGTATAACATTTAGTGGGAGTGGCACATTATACCCACATTCCTTTAAAGGCAGTGCAACGCCATCTTTTTACATTGCTATGCCTGCTACTGAGTGCAGTCTTTATTGCTATAGATTGTAAGTAGGACTAGTCAAAAAGTTTACATGGAAAGCTGATCATACCAACATGTGGTATTGACGTATTGGAAGAATTTGCCAGTTTACCTTTAATGTTTTGTAGTGCCTGCTTAATTTAATCTTTGAATACCATTATACTGTCATCTTCTTTAGATGACAAACATGTGCCTTGCTGTGTTATCCTTCCTGGTTAATCCTTTTGATTTGGTTTATGCATTAACAATGAAATAGAGAGCCATGCAGAATGAGTTCTAAAATGTTGAGAGTAATGCTGGACTCATAACAAGCATGTTGATTGCTTTGCCCATGTTTGTATTCATTACTACTCATTTTAGAGTAAAAAGTGTGCATGCAGTATTTGCTGTAAATATATGGTTAAAATTAATAATTTGATATAATTAAAATTGTTATATTCTGCATTTATGTGCATTTATTTCTAAAAATTACAAAAGGTGGGAAAATTAGGTGCATGATGAAATGTTAATGTTCATTGTCAGAACAAAGCTTTGTTTATGTTGTAATGAGCTGATGAAGTAACTGCCTATGTGATATAACATTTAATATGTCTTTGATCACTACAGGCATGCCTAATAATTTCAGTGACCTATGGTTCTAAAAAGACATCTGAGTTCATCTTAGAAAGTATATGTCAGGCATTTAAACTACAATCATGTTTATTTCAATATTAACAGCTGTCGAAGACACTGATGCATATGAATTTAAAATGCTAAAACTGACTTATTTTTCTCTATACAGTTGTGATACTGGTGTGGTGCCATTTCATTTCACTTGAGCCTTGTTTTGGATTTTAGAATGCAAAGTGACTAACTACTTCTAGAAATCTGAATCAAAGCCCTGCTTGCTTTGTAACAACGGCTACCCCTGTAGTTACCTTAAAAACTAATGCTGAAAGGCTAAAAATATTGAATCTGTTTGTTAGACATGCAGCTTCAGTGAGACCTGGAGTTCCCTTTTAAATCCCTGTGTAAATCTTTTTCTAATGAAAGCTTTAAGAGTATATATAAAACATTTGCATACTACTATAAGAAACTACTTTAAGAAGTTATTATTTTCAAAAGTTTAGTCAGTAGTCTCATGCATACATGCATAAAATAATCTGCTCAAACATGTTAGCCAAGTCTGTAAAATATTAAACAGATGTAAAATGTGATTTTATAGACCAGAAAGACACATCTGTTGTTAGATCGTTTCTGAAGTGAAGACTCAGAATGACATTTGTATTGTATAAGGGGGAGCTGACCAGGACTCTAGGTTAAACCTGGAAATCTAGGTACCTGTCAGAATGAGTTCTCTCAGTTCATTGCTCTGGATACATGTTCTAGAAAGGAACATTGTGAAACACTTGATTTGCTAGAAGAAGAGGGTGACAAAGTGTCAGTTATTTCAAGTAACTTTTTTAGAATGATACCACTGATCCTCCCTCTCCTAATATCTGTTTGCCACCTCTGCTTCCTGTCTGCTTTGGCATATCATATTGGTAACAACTTTTATAGTGTGCCAATAAGTGTATGCCAGAGACTGGTTTCACTGTAACCTGGTATCTTCTGTCTGCATAAAATAAATGCAGGTTTTGAGCCAAGTGTCAGACATCAGCAGATATAGGACTGCTTGGATGAGTCCCAAACTCTTATTCCCTGCCCATTGCTACAGCTGATCATTGTATGCCTTATCTTTTCCTTCATCAGTGTGTTGATTACTGGCACAAGTAACTTTACTGAGAATGCTACCTCTAATCCTCCTGTTCATAGGTTGGTACTAGGCTATCGGCCCTAAGGCCTATGCAAGCCTAGCCATAACAATTCCCTGGAAATTTTTTCCCACAATATTTACTTCTCTGGGCCCCTGTCTAGCAGGGCGACTGACATGATCCCCGGGGTGAATTTCCTATCTCCCATCCAATCATCAAGGTTCCTTTTGAAGAGGGCCAATGAGGCGCTCTGCTTGACATGTATTGGCAGTCTGTTCCAGAGCATGGGGAGTCTCTGGGTTAGGAACCTATCCCTCCAGCATGTTTTGTTCATTGTGATGATAAGGTTTAGATCCCTGGAGCATGTGGCTCTGAGGGATTGGGATTTCTTTAAGTGGAGATGTCCAACAGCTCAGGGTTTGACATGGCCTTGTATGTTAAGCAGAGATCGCCTCTGAGTAGACGATATGCCACAGAGTATAGCTGGAGTTTTTTTAGATGGTCAGCATATGGCATCTGCTTTAGGCCTGTGATTCTTTTAGTTAGGTATTTCTGTGGCCTTTCCAGCTGTTGCAGATGTCTTGTGAGGTACATACCAAATGGGGCATTATACTCTATAATGGGTCTTATGAGGGATGAGTACAGTGGGACAATGACCTCCTTTATTCTGGATGAAAAGCCCTTAGTGATGAGGTGTGCCATGTAGAAGGATTTCCTGACTGTTGTGGTGATGTGGTTATCGAAAGTGAGACCACTGTCCACTTGTGTCCCTAAGTCTCTCATCACACTTTCGATGTTTAGTGTCCTGCCACCTATGTGGTAGTTCATGGGTACATTTTTTTTCCAAAGGGGATAACTATACATTTCTTGGCATTAAGCTTGAGCCCATGGCTCTGGCACCAGGCATCTGTTTCTGTAAGGCCCTTTTGTAGAATATCCACATCATCTGCAAACTTTGTTAGCCAGAGTCCCTTAGTGTTGGCCTGTACTTCAGAGAAGTAGATGCCAAACAAGAGTGGTCCCAGGACTGAACCCTGAGGTACTCCACTTGTCACTTTTCTGGAGCTGGATTTGGAGTCTGCTACTTTTACAGTCTGGGTTCTGTCAGTAAGCCAGTTGGCAACCCATCAAGTGACGTAGGGATTTATTCCCAGCTTAGTAAGTTTATCTAAGATTCCGGAGTGGGGGATGGTGTCGGAGGCCTTGGCGAGTTCCAGATAGGCTGTGTGGATCGCCTTACCCTCGTCCATAGCTCTGGAGACCGATTTGAAGAAGTCAGTCAGATTCAGGAAACAAGATCGGCCCTTCACAAACCCAAACTGGGTGGGGTCCAGTGTCTGGAGGTTGCCAATGTCTTTGTTTATAAGTTCCATGATAATGCGTTCCAGGCCCTTGCAGATCAGGCTTGTCAGACTGATGGGACGGTAGTTCCTGGGATCCAAGGCGGATCCTCTCTTGTGGAGCGGGATAACTGTAGCTGTGCACCACTCAGTGGGCACGAAGCCTGAGGTGAGGCTATGATTAAACATGACACTTAGGTGGGGTGCCAGTTCATTTTGTAGTTCATGTAGTACACAGCCTGGGATGTCATCTGGTCCCATGGATGCTGTAGTCTTAGCTTTGGTGAGTGCTGTTTCTACTTGTGTGGCTGTGATTATCGGAATTTGGCAATCTTTTGGTATTGAGATGGGCCCTTTAGGGGATGAGAGGGGAGTGAAGTTGGCACTAAATCATTCTGCCAGGATATCGGCAATATCCTTGGGATCAGTATATTTAATGCCATTCTGTTGTAGCTCAGAGCAGATCTGAGCATTGCCATTTAGATTCTTGACATAACTATAGAATGCCTTGTGGCTGTCTTTGGAATCTTGGAACCTGTCCTGATATCTGTCTGCCACCTCAGTGGCCCTGCTTGCTAGCTGTCTGCTTTGACAGATTTTATTTCAGTCCTGACCATTTCAACATATACTGTGATATCTGTTCATTCCTCAGCCAAACAGGCTCTCTTGGAGGCATGAAAGAAATTGATTCTTAAGGGGCCTGCTTCCTTGTTCAGCAGACAATTTCTCGTTTCCTTGACTGAAGCTTTGCCCTCTCAGTTTCCTAAAGGTGCTGAGAAATAGGAAGCAAAGCCTTTTGATAAAGGCAAAGAATAAAAGGAAAGAAGGGGGAATATACAGCAATAAGTCTAAATGCATAGACAGAGATGAAGTTCTAGACAGAGATCGAGAGAAAGGAAAGATCCACTGATGCTTTGATTTTCTGTCCCAACTCCAAAGATTGGCAATTGTCTGGGACATTCTCCCTCCTTGGCTTTGATCATCTTAGATCTGTCCTGGCCTTGTCCTTCAGTTTCTTCATCTAGCAAGTGAGAGACCATCATCATTTCAGATCAATCAAAAAATGACTTCCTTCTCAAGGTTTTAATCCTCAAAGAGGGAGTTCTCTAGGTTCATGACTTCAAGGCTACCATTCAGAACACCTGTTAGGTGTTGTTAACATAAACTGGGAAGATATGATGAAAGCCTTTGTGAAGGACCATATATATATATATGGGAGTCATTCCCTTTTCCTCAACTGTAAGGCCTGAGAGAGATGGACCATCTACTGCCTCTGCTGTTGTAATTTCTCCTGTCTCTGTTTTGGACCCATTGGTCTCAGAGGCAAGATTCCCTCTGATCATTCCCCTGTCAGTATTGACAGCCTTGTGGTCTTAGATGTTGACAGTTTCTGTGAACCATTTGACTATGAAGTCTTCAGAGTTTATGTGGTCCTGGAGCCGACACATCAACACTTTTTATGCAGAGTCCAGACTGACTCTGTCATTATCAGGTCTGTCCTTGTCCTGTTGTGCTTTGGCCCTCAACAGCTCAGTTTTGGTCTTGGCCTTGGAACTGGCCAGGTCATTGGCTTGGGGGGGGGTTGTTCTTCTAATCCTTCTGCCTTGGATTCAGGGCTAGATTAGAGACTGACTCCCCTTATTTGTAGCTGTTGGCACTCAATATCTTTACACAGGTCAATGGCACCTCTATTCCTCATGCAAGAATCTTTATAAGGGGTTGTATAGTAGACACCATTGGTTTGGTGGCCATTAGTTTGGAGGTCACTGCTAACACATCCTCTTCACCATCCAGTCAAGCTGACTTCATTGTGAAGTTGTCATATCTCCTAATGAATAACATTCCTTCTAGTTTCATAAGGATGCCTGTTTGTACTTCCTCTTTCCATGGCTACAGTTACTACCGATGTCTTCTCATTTGGGTGGGGTGCATTTCCTGGAAAAGTAAATTCAAGGAATGTGGAGGAGTCAGGAGGAGCATCTTCACATCAGTGTTTTGAAGATGAGGACAGTCCTCCTAATGTTGCAGGCACTTCGTGGCTTCCTATCTCAGGGTGTGATTTCCATCAAGATATACTTCAGTGTTATGATATATCAACAAGTAGGGGAAAACTGATCCATACCAGCTAGGTCAAGAGGCCATGAATGTAATCTATTCACAGCACTTTCTCATAGCAACACACATAACAGGCTAAACCAGTATTCTTGTGGGCAGATTGAGCCGATGCATTCTAATGCCTCACAAGTGGTCCCTCACAACTGTGGCAGTGGAAATGTTCAGCCACTTGGGCCAGCCTTGCTGCAACTTCTTTGCATCTCCCACTAGTTCAGTATACAGCAACTATGTTTACCTCATCCCTCAGCAGGGATAGTCACAGAAGGCCAGTCTTGTCCATACTTAGCCATCTGGTGTACTGTGTGTCTTCCCTTCTGTTCCACTAAAAACACATTTCCTACAGAAAGCCTCCATGTGCAAGGCAGCTTTTATTCTCATTGCTTCTTTCATGGCCCAGACAAGTTTGGTTCCCTTACCTATTGCCTCATTTTCTCTAACCTCCTTTGGTCTTGGATCCCAATCAGAATCTCTTGTTTTCATTCATTCAGCAAACCTCATCCGGACATCAAATCCCTCAAACCAACCACACCAATTCCAATAATAGCCACTGATTGTTTTCAGCTATCAAGAGTGGTTTATATTTTACCAATATCACAGAATCTTCCCCTGGAAAAATCTACAGGAGTAAATGGAAAAAGTTCTCTGGTAGACATTGCATAAGAGACTTGATCCTTTGTCTTCCCCTTTCCCATCAATACTGGGTTTTTGGTAGGTCAGTACAAGTTATTCTAGCAATAATCATAGCATCTCTAAAAACTTTTCAAATTTTTCATAAGGGCATTTTTTGTTGAGGCCACCTATCAGAAATCCAACTCAACCGTAGGACATTACTTTAATGATACAAGCTTTCACACAGTCTTTTTTTGAGACTGCCTCTGCTTCCAAATTGAGGTTTCTTTCTTAGAAAACTTTGTTTTCAGTGGCTTTAACCTCTGCCAGATGAACTTCTGAACTACAGGTCTTGTCTTGCAAGCATTCTTATTTGTTTTTAAACAAAGACAGTACGACTCTGAGACCTAATCCCTACCTTTATGCCTAAAGTAGCCATGGAGTCAGCTTGAATCAAACCATTCATTTACCTGTCTTTTTTATAATCATTTTAATCAAGGAGAATAACAGTATGCATACCTTAAATATACATGATCAGTTGAGATTTTACTTACCACCCAAACCTTTTCTGTAAAGATGATCAGCTATTTATCTCTCTCTCTTTCTAGGACCAGGTTTGGGTGTAAGGCATCATTAAAGTCCAAAATTAGGCACCGGAGACCAGCAGTTCCAACACACAAGTAATTTAATGTTCAAACACAGCAAAAGGAACACACATCCACAAATAACACTTCCCCTTACATTTTTGTCTCATAGAACTTCATCAGATGGACAACAACATCATAGTTACCTAGTTAAATAACTTTTCCTGTTTGAATAAACCAATGAAATCAGTGATTTTATTAGTTACCACAATACAGAAAGAGTGGATTCTAAACTGCATGTGACAGTTTTACTAGTGTAGCACCATCTGGTGGACAAATAATAAAGCACATGAAAATGTATATAAAATCAAGAATTCACTTAAGTAAATAAACCAGGATAAAATAACATGAATATACATAAAAAATGTAAAAAACATCACAATTTTGCAGATCTGAGCTTGAGTACAGGTTTTAAAGACACCATATCATTAAGTCCTGAATTGTTGCAAGCATCCAGGACTAATTGCCAATATAGTTCCCTGTATTCGAGTCTGGTCTCTCATGGCCCACCCCTGGGGTCTATAGGCACCACATCTATCACGAAAAAGTGATACTCTGCTTTTGGGCATGCCTGAAGATGTTTGTACAGGGAATTATTATAGCAATAACCCATGCCTGGGTGTGGGTAATGCGGGAATTAACCACGGTTGGTGTGATTTGGTCCTGAGGGCGAGAAGTGGGTTATTGCTATTATACTATGACATTATTTAAGAAAAGAAACAATTACTTTTCTTAAATAATGGCATTGTATAATGCCTCTTTGCTGCCCTTCCGCAGCTGTCTGGCATCCGCGGCAGTTCTGATGTATTGCGCATGTCTACACAGTACATCAGAGCTGTGGCCAAAAGCAACGGAGAAAGCAAGATCCCCATTGCTTTTTTACTGTTTTGCTATGTTAAATGGGTTTAACATATTGAGACAGCTTTAAAATAAGCAACGGAGATGTCCGTTGCTTATTTTAAAGCTGTCTCGCTATGTTAAACCCATTTAACATAGCTAAAAGCAATGGAGATCTTCTTTCTCCGTTTTTAAACCTGTCTCGCTATGTTAAATGGGTTTAACATAGCGAGACAGCTTTAAAATAAGTAACGGAGATCTCTGTTGCTTATTTTAAAGCTGTCTCGCTATGTTAAACCCATTTAACATAGCGAGACAGGTTTAAAAAAAAGCAACGGAGAAAGCAAGATCTCTGTTGCTTTTTACACACTGTGTCGCTATGTTAACGGAGTTTAACATAGCGAGACAGCTTTAAAAAAAGCAACGGAGATCTCCGTTGCTTTTTTAAAACCTGTGTCGCTATGTTAAACTCTTTTAACATAGCGAGACAGTGTTTTAAAAAAAGACTTATACTAATGGAAAAAGTCCGGGCGACCGGACCTTTTTCCATTAGTATAAGTCGATTTACAACGTGCACGCTGGCCAATCAGCATGCACGTTTTGGAATATTAATAGGGGGTCATGGTATAATATAATTTTTCTTCCTTAAATCATAAAGGTATTCCTACATTCTTTGTTTTAACCTCCTTTGCGTCTTACCCACATAGAAGGAGTCACATGCCCCACACAAAACAATATATACCACACCTGTGGTATTACAAATTGCATACCCTCTAGTAGTTATATACTTGTTTCTACATTTTAAATATAACATGTCCCCAGTCCGTATGTACTTACATTGGGTACAACTTCCAAATTTGTGTGTACCTTTTTTGTTACCAATGAGAGTTCCAAAATTGTTATAATGGGAACCTCCTTCCAAAATATTTTTGATATTTCGTCCTTTTTTGTACACACATTTAAGTGGCTTATCAAATATACCATTTAAATCTGATAAGGCTGCAATTTTTTTCCACTCCTTGTCTATAACTTGTTTGACCAAATTTGTTTCACCATCATATGTGATAGTAAAAGCAGATTGGTAAGATGCCCCTTCTGTCTTCGTACCTAGTCTTGCATAATCAGGGGGGTGATTTTTACATAAAATAGGGGTAAACCTAGACTCTCTACCATCCCTGACTTCTGTTAATACATCATTCAAAAGTGTTGGAGGGTACCCTCTGGCTTTGAACATTTCTACTATAAAATCACATTCTCTTTTAAAATCCTCATCAGATGTCATTCTGCTAGCCCGGGCCAATTGACCTTTTATTACCCCTCTTTTCTGGTATGGGGGGTGGGCACTCGCATAGTGAAGATAAGAATTCGAGAATGTCTGCTTTCTATGTATTTTAGATTTGAAACCATTGTCCACCCTTTGAATGTTAACATCAAGGTAATTTAACTCACTATTGTTAAGCTGCTATATAAATTTTAGAAACTTAGTAGTCTTAGAAATGTATTCAAGGAATTCGAAAAAATAATCATCAGTACCAGTCCAAAAAATACAGATGTCATCTAAAAAATGCCCATACAGGTTCCAATATTGCTTAAATTCAGAGGTGAACACATATTTGTTTTCCCAATGTAGGAGAATAATATTGGTGTAGGTAGGGGCACAGTGTGCCCCCATTGCCACACCCTTCAATTGTTTATAGTATTCTCCCTGAAAGAAAATAAAATTATTCTTAAGGACTAGGTCCATTAAAATTAGACAAGTGCGAAATAGACCAAGACTTAATTCCACAGGCCTTTCTCGTCTCCCTAGGCCTAAAGGACACCTATCTCCATATTCCCATTCACCCTTTAGGAAGGTTTTATGTTTCTATTTCTTCCTCTCGTCTTCAGTTCACTGCTTTGCCCTTTCTTTTTTCTGTGGCCCCAAGGGTATTCATCAAATGCCTGGCCCCTGTCATAGCCTCTCACAGGCTTTGAGGAATCCTGTTTCTTCAAGTTCTCTTCCAAGTCCAGGCTTCTGCAGGATCTGTGTGTCACCGTGCTCCTTTTGCATAGTCTGGGATTTACCATCATTCTCAAGAAGTCAGTTCTACTCCTTTTCAAGTCCATGTTTTTGTAGGTTGCATAATCTAAACCACTCCAGTGTTGGCTTCTCATCCTTCTCCCAAGGTTCTATCTCTGACAACCTACTTTCAGTCTCTAATTCCCCTTTCTTAGAGTTTCATGTTCATACCATCTACCATTCCCATGCTTCCCTTTGGCAAGCTTCATATGAGGAAGCTTCAGTGGTATCTAAAGATGGTTTGGCTCCAGCATTGCCACCCACTGGAATTTCTGTTTCCCCTTACTAACTTGTTCCAAACTTGAATTTTATTGATGGATAGAGTATAATTCCCTAAATCCATGTCTTCCTTTTCAGACTCCTACCCCTACTCAAGAGCTGTTCACTGAGACTTCTGATCTTGGGTGGTGAGCCTTTTCCAACAGTCTGAGGGTTCACAGTCTATGACTCCTGTGACGGCTGTGCCCTGGCCCAGCAATCAAGGAGCTTCAATCCTCACCACTAGCACCAGGGAGGGCGTCTCATATAGGAGAAAAGGATAACCAATACACACAGTAAAGTACAATTTCCCTTAGGTTCACACAGAGATCATAGTCAGTCTGGGGCTGGTTGCTCCCTGGCTCCCCAGGTCCCCAGTAAGACTCCCCACTGGCACAGCTATAAGGTCCAGATCTCAGCCTAGCTGGCAAGCTAACCTCTAGCACCCTCTCTGTCCCACCAGTGCTTTGTGTCCCTGCCCAGGTAGCTGAAACACCACACACACTTTGAGATAAGCATTTATACAACTTCACAGACACTCCTGGGAAAGGCTGATACAGATTCTCTAGCTGTGCCCCTTTACCTAGACTATACGGTAGTAATTTCTGCCACCACCAGCTAATACTTATCAGCTACCCAAAGGCCCTTAAAAGGGTGCCCAATTATTACTGTGCAATATTATTATCCAATTGGTAATGAGACTAATCAGTCTAAGGCTTATTAGAGTGGCCTTGTACAGTAAACTCTATAAATATGCAATGTACTCTAGAGCTTACTTATCTCTACACAAACTAGCCACAGGAAAAAGGTTTTTAAAATATTTAATAATAAATACTAAAAATACAATACAATACTACTACTACACCACAGTGCTACCCAAGAGTTCAGAGATCACACAGAAACTTAAAACAATACAGTAGGATACTTTCTTTTCTTACTTGTGTAACCTGCTCCACATTGACCTAGCATATTCTTCTGTAGACCTCACTTGTCAGCAATTTTTGCTTTTCTTCCCTTGAACTCACTGTTGGCCTCTTGTTTTGAGGTTCAACAATTCCTTAACAGAATGCCTCATATCAGCTCCACAAGAAAACCTATTCCTCCCTCTTCCTGTTTGCAACACTGCACCTGAAGACTGTTTTGTTAGTTGCTTTTAATTCAGCCATGAGATTTTTTCTTCTTCAGGGTCTGATGGCCATTCCTCCCTTTTTGTTTTTTCATAGGAACAGGGCATCTCTGTGTAGTAACCCTTCTTTTATGCCAAAGGTGGTCAATGAGTTGTCTTTTAATCAGTCTATCCAGCTCCCTTCCTTTTTTTCCTCCTCTACAATCTGCTTCTTCTGGTTCTTCACACCTTTGATCTACATAGACAGCTGAATTATTATTTGGATAAGACAAAAGGCAGGCCATCCGCAAATCCAATATTGAGTGTGCGTGTGTCACCTTTATGCCCTGCGTCTACACTGGCTACATGTGCCTGATGTATGACGCTGGGAGGATGTAAAAACTTTGGTATACTGGTTGAATGTTGGGCTTTCCTTGACAGGAAATCCCACATGTGATGAATATTGCAAAATTAAAAGGACATCTACTGTTATGGTAAGATCTTGTACAACTGTACTTTCCGTATTTAGACCAATGGAATTCATTGTAGTTATTAATAATTTCAGCAATTCATTCTTTGATATCCATTCAGTGTCACAGTTCTACTGGGGAGCATCTCCGCAAGTACTGGGCTTTAGGCAGAGATGTAATCTTGGAAATAGCACCCACACAGTACATTCACTCGTAATTTACCATCCATAAAATACAACAAACATCTTTGTGATGTACATATTATCTTGTTTTTGTGTTATTCACAGGGGAAGTCTACAAGCTTACAAACCCCTTCAATATCTAGGATGAGATTGCTGGTCAGGAAAGAGCCTGTGGCCCATTTCTTATCTTAGGATTAGTGCTACTGTTTTGATTCTGGTGAGGTAAGAAGGAAAGGGTTATTGATGCCCATCTTTGTGAAGCTGTGGTGCGACAAACACTAAAAGTAACCAGGTAGTAGTCAATAGCTAAATCTCCACTTTTTATCATTCTTTACATACCAAGTTCTGTCTTTTCAATAAGTACTACTAGATTAGCTACTATCAAACATAATTTCAGAGTAGCTTCCTAAATACTTTATCCATAAACCTTCAGGGACCACTATAGTTCCACCATCCACCCCTCGAGTACTACTCAAACCTCAGTTTTCCACCCTTTGGCAATGCAGCTGAGTATTCACTTCTCACCCCAGCTGTGGTCAGTCTGATTGCATTAGTTGTTGTAAGACTGTGTGGCAACTACTTTAAGCTTACCGATTGTTCACTACTTCTAACAGTTGGTAATACAACTTGCATGAGATGTAAATATTTAAGAAACACGGAGACAATCCTCCCATATCAGCCTGCTGTGGGTAAGCATCATACCTCTACATATGCTGTGGTTGTAAAGAAAATTTGCCAAAGTCTCCTAGAAGTCACTGTAAAATATCTCAGCCTAGCATCACACAAGGCAACATCAACTCCTGTGATGCTGTGGTGGCTCTAAGGTCTGTTAAGCTAGACAGATATGGTGGCTCAAAGGAGAGTGAAAGAGCTGAGGTGCTCCACCCAGAGTGAAATGCAGAGTGGCATGACAAAACTTACTATGCATGTGTTAAAGGCAGGAATGACAGTGGTCTTGAGTAGTATCTTGCCTTCACCAATAATGATGTCTAGATACAAAGACAATATAGCTGGCTTTAGCAATTGGCTAAGTATTTGGTGTCATCCTAAAGGGATCCAGTATGTTAGGATGATATGGTAGATAAGCCTTCCTGTTTCACCAAAGATGGTTTATATCTTTCATACCAGGGCTTCTGCATACTGGCTAAAGCCTTTGCTGCCCCTACAGTGCTTTTGTAGGCAGGGTCCCCTACTGGATATTCCTACATAGAAAACTCATACTCATATTTAGACTAGGTCAAAATGGTACTACTTGATACTAAACAGAAATATGCCAAACCTTGAGGCCATCCTGCAGCTTGAACACATACATATTTGTATAGTTACTGATATATGGTTTCAATTGCCAAAGCATTGACTGGCATATGTACACCTCCAAAATAGCTACACTAAGTGTTTCCTAAACATCATTGCTACAAATGCACTGGAGCAAATTTGTAAAACTTGCCCACTACAGGCTGTAGTATCTGTGACCTTTTCCTTACCAATCTAGCCTGCACCTTACCCTGCATCTCCTCATCCTTGCTTATGTCTGATGACAAATCAGTCGTCTTCTTTGTCAGGCCTAGTGGTACTACTTTACCACATAATGAGACCATCTTTAGGGTCTTTTCTAATGCAAACCTACTTCATTTTGTAGAAGACCTTTGCAAAAATCACAACAATCCCTTGCAAATGGACCCTACTGAAAGGATGGATGCATTCACCTCTCACTTTTACCAGCACCTGAATGGTTGCATAGAAAAATCAGCACCCATATGTCATAGACATAACTGTAAATTCAGGAATAAACCACTGTGGCAGAACTCCCTTATTAATAAATTATACAATAAAAGAAAGAAAATAATGAAAAGTCACAAGAAATCACCATCTCCCTACCTCAAGACTACACTGAAATATGCCAACAAGGATCTTAACACTATTAGAAAATGTAAAGCTGAGTATGAACCTAAGTTTGCTATGGATTCCAAAGGAAACTACCAGTCTTTCTTTAGTTATGTCATGAAATTAAGGAATAGTGTCCAATACACCACTGAGTTCATCTATAATAATGTCACCCATTCTGATTTCAAGGATAAAGCTAAAATATCTGCATATAGCTCTAGTGCTAACTTTATCCCTCCTACACATATTGTTGTCCCCACTATCCCTAAGAATTAGTTTCCCCTATAATCACCTTGGAAAAAGTCTGAGAATCCCCAGAACCAGAAAACATACCGTAATACATTCTCATCAGTACCAAATATGCATTATCTGTACCTCTACTTAAACTGTTCAACCAAAGGTCTATCTACAGAGTCTGTTCCTGATGCCT